>NC_141699.1:1069217406-1069253744 GCF_964263255.1 Lissotriton vulgaris
ACCTCAGTTCAGACCCAGCTATATGCAAATCAGTCTTGACCCTGTTCCTCATGGTAACAGTCCAGCCCGAACTGCCAAGCCAGGTCGTCCCTGGACTAGAAACAAGCATCCTGGGACGAGTTTCAGTATAACACCCCTCATCAGCTGGGCTAGCTTGCATTCAGTGGCAAAATGGGCAAGGGACCCTTGTCTGGGCATACCCTGCCAATTTAGGGCGAACAAACAAACACAATAAAATAATGGACGGAGCGCTGAAACTTTCCAGACACTCAACCCAGTCACTATTAGAGCTGAGTTGAATCCATCTTCGTTCTTTTGGTAGTTTCAGTGCTCCGTCCACTGTACCAATGTAGTTATTTGTATTGCTCATCCATCACCGATATTAGTTATTCTGAATTGCCTCTTGAGGGAAAGCTCTTGGGAGATGACACTTTCTGTCCTTGTTCAGGTGTTAAACTTCGGCTGGAGACATGGATTTACCTAGAATCCCAGTGTTCTCCGAGTGTCTCCGGAGGTGTTGCGGATGGGAAACGGGCTTAACAACACGGGCTTAGCCATGTGTGCCGTTTCCCAGCAAGCCAAACCACGCTTGCCTTAACCACTTATAAGCCTTCACAAAGCCCTCGCCTGGTCAAAGACAGAAGGGGAAATAGGGAAAGGAAACAAAACTTATGAGCACTTGGTGTTGTAGAGGAGACCTGGTCTGGGCTGGTGGCAGGTTTTGGAATGGTACGTACGACCAGGTTGGTATTATACGTTCAAGCACTAGTGTAACACTTGGGTGAAATGATGACAAAGCCAGACGTCAACCAGGATATCAGCGTAATCCCCAGGACACCAGCAGCAAGATGGAAGACAATCAACAAACAAACAACAGAGACTAAATACGAGGCACATGGGCAGAGTCTGCCCCGAAAGTTGAACCGGGAAATGAGGAAAAACCAAAAGTGATGGTAAGCAAGGCCAGTTTTAACCTTAAATCACTGAAAGGCTAGTGTTTTGTCCCCTTGGCACAGACTTTTGAATTTCATTTAATAGTGAACACAGAAACTGGTGAACCAGTTGCCGAATGATGCATAAATGCTTTTGCAAATAATAATATACAACCAGTTATCTGTGACCAGGGCTCCCATGTGGTCCATACAAGTTCTCAAACTGGAAGGTTAGAGTCTCTTAATGTGGACCATAGAATCTCAATTACCGATATAGGGAACACGCATGGGCGGTGCTGGGTGGGGAGGTTAGAGGGGGGCGACTGTCCCCCCTGGGTTTTTCACTTGCCCTTTAAAAAAATGTCAAGCTTGTGCTTCTGTTTGGAAAGGGTCAGAGGATGGATGACGTTACAATTAAGCCCCTCCGTGAAAAAAATTCTGTGGATGCCCTGGGCAGCAAGGGGTCCGATTCACAAAAGTAATCAGAGACAAAATCCTAACTTTACGACTTTTGGTATTCTCAGAAGGCATTTAGGAGTACTAAAGGACTTTGTCTCAGTTCATCTTAAATTCTGGTTTTAAATTAAATTTAAGACAAACCTAAGTTTAACTGAGATAAAATCCTAACATTACTACTAGGATTTTGTCTCAGTTAAACTTAATTTTGTCTTCAATTTAATTTAAGACCAAAATTTAAGATTAACTGAGACAAAATCCTAACTTAATAACTCCTAAATGCCTTCTGTGAATACCGAAAGTCGTAAAGTTTGGATTTTATCTCAGATTACTTTTGCGAATCTGGCCCAAGTTCTTGATTTCCTTGTTTTAATGTAATGAGGTCAGTATGGCTGACTGCAAGGCTTGTCTTTGCAAAAAATTGATTTAAACTGTGTCATAACAGATCATAGTTTGAAAGCCAGGGACTCTTGTTAGTATTCAAAGGCCACATCTTCTTTTGAGAGGTATGACATACAAAAGTTGACCTTGCCTATGTCCTTAGAAAAACAATGAGTGCCCGATTCACAAAGATCAGGAAAATCAGCGGTATGTTCACCCACTCGGCCCTGATCCAGGTTGTGATAGCCCTGGTACTATCACACCTGGATTACCCCAACGCTATATACGTGGGCCTTCCACTCTGCCTCAGCAAACGCCTCCAATTGGTTCAGAACCAGGCGGCCAGACTGATCCATCAGCAACCAAGATGGCAGTCTGCCAGAACACTGCTAAAAAAACTTCACTGGCTCCCCATCCCTCAACGTACTGCATTTAAGATGGCCTGTATCATCTTTAAGTCCCTTCACGGTCACAGTCCTAAATTCATCACATGCCTTCTACCTAAGTAAACCCCTGCCCGCAACCTCTGCTCCGCCAATCTTCAACTTCTGGCCACCCCATCCTTTGCGCTACAATGCCAGGGCGGCCGCAGGTTTGTGACTCTGGGCTCCCAGACTATGGAACTCCCTCCCATTAGAAATCCGATCCTGCAACAACCTCTTGAGCTTCAGGAAGATGCTCAAGAGATGGTTATTCACACAGGCCCATGTGTAGTTCCTGCTTGGTCCAAGCATACGCTAGAGTCAGCGTCATAAAACCTCCCGGTGAACGTGCGCTCTATAAGAAATTATTAACATAACATAACAAAGGGAAAATCACACTTTCGAGTAAGTTTACGATTGTTTGCTATTCCCAAAGGCATTTATGAGTGGGTATCTTTACAAGTGTGGAGTGTCCGCACATAAAAAGATAGGTCTTTTTATGTGCGGAGACTCCGCAAAGATACTACTCATGAATCCCTTTGTGAATAGCAATTGTAAACGTACATGAAAGTGCACATTTACCTTTGTGAATCAGGTCCTGAGTTCTGGATAAAAAACATAAATGACACTTGTCCAGAAATGACCGGAATTGTGAGGGGTTTCCAGAGTATTTTTCTGTGGGTGCTACTTGGGAGCACCTCTGGTGCCTTCTACTGATCAATATTTGATTGGTAGTATTGGTTAGGTCATCCCAGATATATACTAATAGTGAGGATTAATTAGAGGCTTCCAGATATCTGTTTACACAATATTGAGTTTTAATTAGAACACACCAAATCTAAACATGAATCTTTAACTACCGCTTTGCTTTTGGCAAATTAAGATACAATTTGCCAGGTAATTTAACTTTTCTACAACTGTATGTTTAACAATATGTTTTCATCAATACAGATGCAGCCAGCTCCCATATTTAATTCACTTCACTAAGCACATGAGTGAAGTAAATGAGTACTGTAAACACATTAAGGATACATTTCAGAAAGGTTTTTGGCTAAATCTGATGTTTAATCTAATTTCTGGCACTCTCTCGGGTAGAACATTAACAAGTGGTCTGACTCACAATTCAGCCCTGTGTATTTGAAATTAAAGAGGTCCAAAGAGGAATCCAACAATCTTTCAACAGCACAAAACAGAGATGCTCTGCTGAAGACAACTCCTTCCTGTAGCCCTCGTGCAAGTAATTAGCATCCATGTTGGATTGGTAAATTAAAATAGTAACTCCACTAACTCGGAAACTGTTTCTTGAATGGTTTGGAGAAGACAACACAGAGGAGCAAGAAGAACATCCCATTTTCATATCCTTGCAGCTTCTCCAAATGGGGATTTACCCAATGTCGAGGTTTGCGTGGAGGTAAAGTCGCCGCTGCACGCTTGCTTGATTGCTGGGTGTTGACAATTAAGTGCAGGTGCCGAGCACCGGAAACCACCGGCTCAAATTAAGTACTGGCACAGGAAATGCCAACACGCTTCTCACTTTCCAAGTCCACCTACTCACAATCACTTTTCCCAGGCATACTGAAATCAAAAAGATCACAACAAGGTGTCTACAATTGCACTGAAAACAAAGAACTGAAGCAGGCCAAAGTAAACAAAGAAAAAGCTGTGGAGAGACACAAGCTATATGTAATGTAAAAGATTGGGATTCACTGGCACCTTAAAGAGAGCATATTTTTTTATTTCTTTATCTCTTTCCTTATAATCTGGGACTGATGGCAGGTCATCTTGCACCCCTGTTTGTTATCGTATAGTTCCTTTACCACTGTGCTTTGCGTGACTACTGCCCTGTAAAGGGTGTAACCTAGGATCCCCTTTAATCATGAATTGAGCCTAAAACTCTTGTTGTCTTCCTGTGGTAGTGTGGATTCACAATCTTCCTGTTTTGCCGGGGTATTGTGACTGTGCTGTGGTGGTTTATGCCAGGACTTTCAAGTTGGTGCCTTTTCCACCTTCCTACCCTTCTCGTTCTGGGACACTATTAAGATTGAATTTCACCATTTTAAGCATCCTATTACCTCACCTGCATGTCCACATTTTATTTCTTTTGTGTAGCTTTTGATTCTTCTCGTCTCCTGATACTAGTTTGGGGGTACACATAAGATGTACCCCCACGCATAGATGATGATGGCTACTGCCCTCTCACAAGGTGCTAGACCTGATACTTTTCAGGTTGTGTTTCGCTAACTTTTTGCTTTTCCATCCCGGGTGTTGCTGATTCTCATGTGGTGGCCTTAGGACTTTGGGCACTTTCCCCCTGTAAGAGCAGTGGAAAAGTGCAATCGCCCTTCCTACATACATTAGGAAGTGGTTCTTACCTGATGTTCTCCTACGAGGGACCCACAAAGTCTACTTGTGACACCTGAAGAGTGGTGCCCTCTTAAGTGCCCACATTGTCTGCTGGATCCCAACTGGTAGCGCGGCATGAGCGTGGAACTAAGAATTGTGCCTGGAGACTAGATTGCCTTGTGCGGAGCCCCAGAAGTCTTGCCCTCATCTAAGGTGTGTGCCCCTGCATTGTGGGGACCTCGACACACATACGTGTCTTGTTAGTGGTGATCAGATTCACCAGTTGCGGGATCCAGCGTGACCTGTTTCATTGATTGTGCTGTATCTCTCTTGAGCGACATGTCTACTGCATGCTCATTGAGGGCAGTGTCCGATTCACAGGCTGTGGACCTAGGAGGTGGGGGTGTAATCATAGTAGTGCCTCATTCTACCTCGTGTGGCATTGCTAAATTGTGCCTGGGTGCAACCGCAATGACCTGGTGCAACCAGTATCAATGCACACCAGGCATTGAGCCTCATTTCCAAGGAGGTATGGACTTTGCAACTCTTCTTTGTGTGTGACTGGGATTGTCTGGTGTGACCCATATCAACATGTATTGTATTGTATATAGCAATTATAGAGCGCGACAAACACCCTACGGGTACCCTGGCGCTAAAGATACGTGAACACAGAACCTAAGATACACATTATTCAAAGACGACAGAATCAGTTTCTGGGAAACAGCCACGTTTTGATCCTTTTCCTAAACAGGGACAAGGTACTTTCATTTATTAAGCTTTATTGTGGCTATTTCAGCCAAAAAAGCACAAGGTAATTTTTACAATACATTAAAACATAATCAATGTCAGCATTGTCAATTGCAGTTTCACTTCATTATAAATGCATACATTGTGTAAGGAATCGCAGTAGGAGTGCAGTGAATCAACCATGTAGTTAAGGATATATAAAAACATAATTTAAGATAAAAAGTTAAAAAACAATCTAAAAATCAGCGAACAATTATTTTAAAAGGAGAGAAAAACATCCCACGTTGATACATAAAATATATCTCTAGTAGAAGCAAGTCGCTAGCAACTATATAGCTTCCTTTACCAAAAAAATACGTTTAAGCCACATTGCAAAGAGAAATTTTGAGCACACTAATGCAGTATCAGATGTTGTAATCCTTAGAAGATCTCGATAATTTCTAATGCCCATGTTTTTACACAGTTGGACAAGGTACTACATTGTCTGATTTTGAGTGGAAGTTCATTCCAGAGTTTCGGGGCAGCAATACTAAAAGATCTTCCTCCCAGTCTGGCCCTGCAGAACCTGGGTACCTTTGCCAGACAGGCGGAAGAGGAAGGGAGGCTCCAGGTAGGAATGTACCAAACCAGTTTCCTCTGTAGTGGCTTAGGACCGAGTCCATGCAGCGCCCTAAACCCAATGCAAAGGGACTTGAAATGTATTCTTTGCTGCACTGGGAGCCAGTGTAGCTTAGCTCGGCACATTGAGGCAGAAGAGCCTCGTGGTCTAGACAGGGCTAGTTTCGCTGATGTGTTCTGAACACGGTGCAGTCTCTGAATCAGATATTTGGCGGACTCCAACATTAAGGTGTTACAATAGTCAAGTCTGCTTAAAATAACGCCACAAACTATCAAGGCTCTGACCAAGTTTGGAAGCAACGGAAAGATCTTTCTTAAAGCTCTAACAAGGCCGAAACAACACCCCACCGTCTTATTCACTTGCGTCTCCAATGACAGATTCGCATTGAACATGACTCCCAAGTTTCGCACCGTCTTAGATGGCGCCATGGGAGTAGATGTGCCAAGAGGCTAAAAGTTGTGAGGAAGAGGCAGAGGGACCTTCCCAACTGCGCAGTGTAGAATTTCGGTCTTATCCGAATTAAATAGTAGAGAGTTATTTCGTAGCCACTGTGCAGTGTTGGGCATGCACGCATGAAAATCCTCCAGGGCATTAGGTTGGGTACCATCACGGGATAGAATGATCCTTGTGGAACCCCATGACAGATGTTGGTGAAGGTTGACTGGAACGGTGTGAGACTGCCTGACACCTGCCAGATAGATATGATCGAAACCAATCCAGGGAAGTGCCCACTACTCCGACCTCCTCTAGACGGGTTAGCAGAATATTGTGGTTGACCGTGTCGAAAGCGACAGACAGGTCAAGCAAAATAAGTATTGCTGATTGTCCCCGGTCTGCCAACTGACGCTGATCGTCCATCACGGTCACCAAGGCAGACTCAGTTCCGTGTTCTGGACAGAAACCAAATTGTACATCTGCCAGGCAGCTGGTGCGTTCTAAAAATGCTGACAGAGATTTGCTAACCAGATGTTTGAGAATCTTCACTGGGTAGGGGAGGAGAGAAATGGGCCGAAAGTTACTCGGGCTGGTTGGGTCAAGAGTGGCCTTCTTCAAGAGTGGCATAACTACGGCCTGTTTCCAATCCAGATGGCACAACTCCACTGGATAGCGATTGATTATAGATCTGTAGGAGCCTGGAAAAAAGTTCTGAAGCAAATTCCTTCCAAATTTTGTGTGGAAGGGGGTCCAGTGGGGAGCCCGAGGAGACACCCAGGGCGAGCCTGCTAAATTCCACCTCTGAAAGGGGCTCAAGATGGTCCAGGAGACTCGGTTTACTGGTCCCTTCACCAGTCTGTGTACCTACACAGGGCCCCCCTCCCACACTACCCATCGAGGCTGCTACTCCATGAGTCATGCCTCCTACCCCATACTACATGCACCAGGTGTTGTGACTCATTTTGAGGGAGGTACAGACTTTACATCTCTTCATTGTGTGTGACTGGGATTGTCTGGTGTGACCCATATCAACAAGCCTTGGACGTTGTGCCTGGATTGCCTGGGTGTGAATCTGATTGACGTGTACCTGGTGGGGCGCCTCCTTCTTTCGAAGGCCTCCCTCAGTGCAGAGGACCAACTGCCCTATCCTGACCCGGCTCCCGGCTACATTTTGTTGCCAGGTAGTATTTCCCTGCTCGGGCCTAGGTAGTAAGAGTGATTGACTGGGTTGAAGGAACGCTTCCAAGAGCAATCAGAAGTGGTTCAAGAGACTGCATGACCCCCCTGTGCTTCGCAGAACTGGGCTGGTGCCGGAAGGCTCTTCTGGAACCCTTCTGAGTGACTGACTATTGCTCTCAGCCCGCTTCTGCCCTGCATCCCGTGGGTGCACTTCCAGAGTAGATGCCAAACCCCCATTTGACGACTCCCTCCTAATTAGTCCTGCTACCTACCCATACCTGCTTCCCAGGGACCTTGACTTTGGCCGTGTGGTGCAGCCTAGTTTCTGGGGGAGGGCTGGTTATGTTCCATCTGTTGGTGTAGGATAGTCGTGGTGAGCTGGAGGGTGGAGGGAGGCTTTGGCCACTGGCTCTACAGTATGCTATCAATGTACCTGCTGGGGATTAGTTGCATTGCAATACAATGCTGTGTGCATATGTCTGCAAGCATGTTCCGTACAGACCTGCCTGATATGCGTTGCACTGTGTATCGGTGCGTAGTGAGTGTGTGTGTGTGGGAGTGACAGTCTGCGGATCATCTGTGATTCATGACACTGGCCGGCAGTGTTGCCTTACACGTTGATTTCTTGCCAGAAGAATACTATGGTTGACATTGGTTTTACCCATGCAGCCTCGACCCGCGATGCTGCTAAAAAGTGTTATAATTCTTTGTAGGGACATATTTCTGATATTGTTGTGACTTGGGGTGCACCCTATAACTGTGTGATATTGAATTATAAAAGTTGCTAGGGGGGCCTGGGGTTGACAACATGTTGCACCGCATAAGAGTGAAGAGTGCTGTGTGTGTGTGTGTGCGCGCGTGTGTGTGTGTGTGTGTGTGTGTGTGTGTGTATGGAATAGGAACTTTCCCAAGTGTGCATATTACTGATGTCATTTCAACATGGTTGGGCCTAGTACTGCGAGTAATGTTTCCAAATGTGATTTATGCCCCGAAATAAATGAGGTTCATGTTGCGTTGATTATTATGTGCTCTGAAAACAAACATTATTTACATACATCACAACTGAACTCTCTTTTGTGATGCTCAGTGTATTTATTGTGAGTGAGTGCTGTGCCAATGTTCTACACATTGCCTCTGTGATAAGCCTGACTGCTCAGTGCCAAGCTACCCAAGGGTGAGCGTAGATTATATAGTGAGTATAATCACCCCCACGACAGAAATGGTAGGTTCTGCCTGGCTGGGGCATCACCTCAGCCAACCAGAAATTGCCAGTTCCAACACAAGGCTTCTTATTAGAATCCCCACATAAAGGACTCCGCCCTCTGTACACATAGAGAATCCATCCACTTCCTCATAACTGGTAAACTTTGCTCTCTCTTCACTATGCTGTGTTTGGTTGTGGTATGCGGTGCTTTTCTGGAAGTTTGTATAGTTTGCGAATGGTGTCCTTCAAGAGGGCACAAGGTCTACAGCACAAAATGATGGGTCCCTGCATGAGAATGATGTCCAGCCCTGCTTCCATCATTCTCAGGGCAGAGATGCTGCACCTATATCTCAACCTCAGAGAATGAGGTTGAGAATTACACCAATGACCTCCAGCTTATTTTCAATCTCTCCTCTTCTCCCGAATCAGTCTCCAGGGTTCACTCCACTCTTACCTTCATCTATAACTGGATGAATCTCAATCAACTCAAATTGAACCCCGATAAGACGGAGTTGGTTCTTATCGGTGGTCCCTCCAACCCTTGGTCCTCTGCTTTCTGGCCCCCCATCCTTGGTTTCCCCCCATCTCCCTCTGCCTCTGTCAGAACCCTCGGCATCAAGGTCAGCCAGGACCTTTCCTTACGCCCCCAGATAAACGCAGTAGTCTCTTCTTGTTTTCTTTCCCTTAGAACTATCCGTAAAGTTTCACGTTACTTTTCGGCTGAAGCCCTCAAACTCATTGTCTCGGCTATGATCCTCTCCCAACTAGACTATGGTAATGCCCTCTTTGTGGGCGTTCCAGCCTATGAATGTCGTCGTTTGCAGCTCATCCAAAACCAAGCCTCATTTTTAGGCTCCCCAAATCTAGTCATATCACCCCTCTGCTCAAGACTCTTCATTGGCTCCCTGTCAAGGAGCGCTCACTTTTCAAGCTGGGTTGTCTGACTTTCATGTCTCTAGCTGGCACTGCCCCTGCAGGGCCGGCTCTAGGCATGTGCAAGCTGTGCACCTGCACAGGGCCACCAAACCCCAGGGGCCACCACGCCAATATATATCCTTAATATATTAATCCTCTGAGGATGGATACATATTTGCGTGGTGGCCCCTGGCAGGGATTTAGCGGCCTCCGGCTCTGTTCCACTTCTAACCTCCCTGACCCCCTCCCCTCTTTACTGGCCTGCGCGCTCCGCCACGCCCGAACCCCCTCTTCCGGGCCCCCTACCTGCGCTCCCTGCCCAGGGGCACCATGAGCCTAGAGCCGGCCCTGGCCCCTGCTTTCATCAGATCCAAGATCACTGCATATGTTCCTGCTAGACATCTTCGATCCTCCACCCAGCTCCTTCTTTTGGTCCCACGATTTCGTAAGAAGAAATCGGGTGGCTCCAGGTTTTCGATACTTGCCCCCCTTTTTTGGAATTCACTTCCTCTGACAATCAGATCCATCCCTTCCTATCTGGACTTTCCGGCTGCTTTGAAAACTCATCTTTTTTCTTTGGCTTATACTCCTTAAGTCTCACCCTCTTCCTTCCTCAGTTTTAGTTTCTGTCTGCAGCGCCAAGAAACCGCTATACAAGACCTTTTCAACTTCAACTTCAACTTCAACTTCATATACATTGTGCTCAACCTCGTCTGCTCAGCAACAGCACCTGAGCCCTGCGTGCCCATTTATGTGCAGAGCCGAGCTCTAAACTAACTAGCAATGGCACCCACCTGAGTAAAGATGTATGAATGGGGATGTCCATCCCACCCAACACCTGTTGGTTTTTCACCTCCCCTTCAAGCCCTCCTACCTCTGGTGCAGGAACTCCAGGAGAATACAAATGCAAATCAGTCCTGACCCTGCTCCAATAGGGACAGTCCAGTCTGAACTGCCGTACCAGGTCCTCCCTGTCCCAGAACACAGGCAACCCAGGACCGGTTTAGCCCTAAATATTGCTTATTAGCAGTGGTGGCTAGTGACATCTGAAAACGGTGAGGCGTAAAAGTTAGGGATAACTTATAAGTAGCGAGCGAGCACTGCATTTTCTTTTACCTTCCTACACCTTGTCATAATTTTAAAGACTGTGTACCCCCATGATGGGAACCCTATCACACCCATTTGCCCTGAATCACAATTACAACAAGAATGTATGACCGCTGCCCTGTGCTCTCTGCAGATAGACAGAGGATTGGATGGCCATGTCTTCTGAACATGTGTTTGACCGACTGACAGGCACTGTGAGAAACTAGCAGTGCTTTCAGGCCCAGCTCCTGAGCTCTCAATTGCGGCATAGACACTGGTGCTGGTGCGACTCTGTTTAAAGTATAAGTGATCAAGAATGAAAACTTGCTCCGATGAATTGCACCTGGGATACGTCGGTTGCATCGCTTTTTTATTTTTATAAAGCTAACTCACCCAGAAGGTGTTAGAGCTCTTCACATTAGCACCAGTAAATTACACACCTAAAAAGTCACATTAATTTTTTGTTTTTTTATGCACAAGGACATTTGTCCAGAATCACAGGTTTGTAGTGGTGATGCCAACAGTAGCGGCCAGAAGCATTAAACTATGGTGGGGCACCATGCCCAATAAACTCACCATATTTGTTGGGGTGGCATGCAGGGTCCCATAGCACCTGTGCTCTCCTCAGCGGTTACAAGGGGCGGTCCGGCAGAAAGGGAAGGCCTTCCTCCCTTGTGTAAAAATGAAACCAACCAATCCTGGAGATTGGCAGGAGCAGGCTAACCCAGCGCTCATTTTGAGTCTTGGGGCCTGTGGCTGAAATCCCTCGGCTGTTTCTCAGCCCTGGGATTGCAGGCTCTGAAGTGTGCATGTCAGATTGGCCGGCTGTACACAGCAACCAATCTGACATGCGCACTGGCAGGGGGCTGAAGTAATAGTGCAAATGCACTAATCAGCCCCGCCCCCTGCCCTTGCACTGTCACAGCGTGAGCCTGAGACATTTTATAATAAAATGGTACTTTGTACCATTTTATTATCAATGTGTGCGCCTACTGCACTCCCAGCAGGCGGGGCAACGCTACTCCACCATAACGGAGGACCCGCCGCTGGATGCAGAGACTTACAGATAAGGCCGTCCAGTCTGGTGTCTGAGCGCGAGTGTGTGTTCTGACTGAGAGCAGCCAAGATCAAGATCCAGTTCCAAAGGGAGGGAAGGCTGTTGACTTTCTTTACAGCAGCCAATGAATCTAACCAATCCTGGAGCTGTTCTCGTGCTGTTTTCATCACAAGAGAAGTGCCAGGATTCGTTGGAGCAGGATAACCCAGTACTCCTTTTAATGCTGAGGTTAGTGTCTGCAATCCACCCAGCTGTTTAAAACAGCTCGGGTTTGTGCGGTCTAAAGTGAGCACTTCGGTCTGGTCATCGCAAGACAGCCAGCCAATTCAACATGTGCACTTTAGCTTTAGGAAAGTCATTCTGCCAAAAGCAGGAATGGCCCCGCCGCTGCCCTCACACTCGAGCTGGAACAGCAGCACTTTGTAATGAAATGGTAATGACCATTTTATTAATTTACGTTTGCTGCAGCGCTTGCAGCAAGTGGGCAGTGTTCCACTGCCCTAAAGGATGAACCGCCACTGCTCATTAGCGGGGGTAGAGTTTGGTTCCAGTGACACATAGCTGGGTTCAAACCGAGGTGCCATGATGTGCAAATAATGATAAACTGGGATGCAGCCTTGAGTAATTACCAGTGGATGAGATTAATTAAATGTAAATGTATGAAGCTTATATAGCGCATGACTTACCCTGGGGCATCTCCGCGCTTGCTTAGGGAACCCATCCTGGTATTCCCCTGTGAGATAACCCTGGCAGGGTATCCACAAGGTGAAAGCCAGGCATCCCACCGCGAGGGGCCGATGTGGAGATTAAGCAAGCTATTGCCCAGAGTCGCAGAGTGTGAACCTGTGAGTCGAGAAGGCACCGGAGCGAGAATTATCGAGTCCGTGGAATTATTGAGCCCAAGACCCGCCGAGGCGGGGAATTGAACCCTGGTCCAGGGCCGAACTCAAGCTCCAGGTCTGCCGCCTCTAACCCCTGAGCCACACTGCTCCACTTAAAGCATTGTATCCATTACTTTTTTGTATACTTCAGTGCAACGACCTAAGTGAGCTGGTTATGCCCTAACGTGGGTCCCCTGCACACTATGCCACTGGAACTGAGGAATACCTTACCAATGAGCCCCAATATGGGTGACACCAGTCTTGGGTTGCATGTAGCCCCGGTTCAGGGAGGGCTACCCTGGCAGTTTAGGTTGGACTGTGCCTAATGCAGCGGGCTCAAGATTGATTTGCATATGGCTGGGTCCAAACTGTGGTGGCATGGTGTGTAAAATAACGATGGACTGGGATCTGGCCCGAGTAAATACCAGTGGCTGCGATTAATTCAAGCATTCCATCCATCACATTTTTGTATAATTCACTGCAATATCCTTTGTGGTACGGTTTTGTCCAGATGTGGGCCCCTGGTGTGTGCCTTTGAAACCAAGCTATACCCGACTGAGGAACCCCAAATTAGAGTGAAACCTGTCTTGGGCTGCTTGTTTTCTGGTTCAGGGAGAACCTATCCTTGCATTTCAGACTAGACTGTTCCTATTGGAGCAGGGTAAAGACTGATTTGCATATGGGTGAGTCCAAACTGACGTGGCGTGACGTGCAAAAATACGGTGAACTTAGATGTGGCCCTGCATAATTATCAACGGCTGAAAATTAATTAAAGCATTCTATCTACCAGTTTGTTAAATACTAAGTGCAATATCATAAGTGGGACAGGTTTGCCCAGACATGGGTCCTGGGCTCACTATGGGCCCGAATCACAGAACTAACTTAAGACAAAATCCTAAACTTACTACTTTTGGTATTCACAGAAGTCAGGATTTTGTCTTAAGACAAACTTAAGACCGACTTAAGACAGACTTAAGACAAAAGCCTAACTTAAGTCTGTCTTAAGTCTGTCTTAAGTTTGTCTTAAGACAAACTTAAGACAAAATCCTAACTTCTGTGAATACCAAACGTAGTAAGTTTAGGATTCTGTCTTAAGTTAGTTCTGTGAATCGGGCCCAATGTCACCTGAATCAAGGTATACCGACTGATGATCCCTAACAAGAGCAAAACCTGTTTGGGTTCTTTGTGTTCCGGTTCAGGGAGGACCTGGCCTTGTATTTCGGACTAGACTGTTCCATGAGGCACAGGGTCGAGATTGATTTGTGCACGGGTGAGTCCAAACTGAGGTGGCGCGATATGCAAAATACTAATGAACTTGGATGTGGCCCTGTGTAAATATCAGAGGCTGAAAATAATCAAAGCATTCTGTCTCCCACTTTGTTATATACTTCAGTGCTATACCATAACTGGGAGGGGTTTGCCCAGACATGGGTCCTGTGCACACTATGTCACCTGAACCAAGCTATACCCGACTGATGTGCCCTAACAAAAGCCAAAATTGTCTTGGGTTCCTTGTGTTTTGGTTCAGGGAGGACCTGTCCTAGCATTTCGGAGACTGGACTGTTCGTACTGGAGCAGGGTCAAGACTGATCTTTAAATGGGTGGGTTTAAAGGATGACCTGGGATGTGGCACACATAGTTATGCGCACTGTGTATACTGTGCACTGGAACTAACCAAGACCACCAGATTGTGGTAGGCAGAAAGCTCTGCAGACGGACTCGAGGAACACTGACATCGACTCTGCAAGGCCTGAGGAGAAGCAGAGCTGCGAGAAACTGTGGTGATACCTCCTCTGAACCCTAAAAGCCTCAATGTGTGTGCTGTGTTTGCCTCCACTTACAGTCTTGAGACACTCCCAGCCTTGCCTCTTTGTCTGGGAGAGTTGAAGGGTTGCCTGTGCTACCTTAGCTTGAACTCCCTACAAGCCAGTGTGGAGTTACATTCCCAGCAAGGCCCACTTTGAGGGATGTCCCCTTGAATGACAGGGGGACAGACATATACTGACAGCCCTAGGTGGGCTCCAAGACCTGACCCCAAAGCACTTTGCGGTGTTATTGAACTTGAGTGCCCGCCGGGCCTTTACAGCTCGGTCCAGGTATCCTGTTGCACAGAAACCAGAATGCATCCATCCATAATGACTTCCCCTCACCCATACAACCCCCCGGGCCAGTCTGGACTGTACCAGGATGAATTCTCGATTCATTCTGAAGATGAGGTATCTCAGGATCAGGAGAGGCAGAAGGACATCCCGGCACTTGAGCAACGTTGACCAGAGAGAGTTATGGTGGCCACATGCCCATGAGCCGGTGAAAGCGCAACCTCTCAGCAGAAAAGCGAACAGCAATTTTCCATTGTTGCTGTTAACAACCTACCGATGACGGAACAGTCCCTCTCTCTTTGAGAACTGAGCCTTGCTTTTTTTAACTTATGGTCTGTCCAAACAATTATTGACAACTGCTCTACGCATGTTAACCCCTTGGCCGCGGCAGTAATTCCGCCGCGGCGCTAGAGGGGAGGGGGGCCGCACGGCACCGCCATGCTCGTGACGGAACCACTCCATCACGAGCCGCGGTGGCGCTGTGCTTGTGACGGAATGGTTCCATCACGGCCCCGCCCGCTCAATGGAACGCTCAGCGCAGGCGCAAAATCAGTGCAGCGCAGACGTGCCGGCCGGGCCGTGACGGAACCATTCCGTCACCAGTACAGCACCACCGCGGCTTGTGACGGAAAGGTTCCGTCACAAGCATGCAAGGGGTTAATACAACTCATGAAGGTTTTTATATGTTTTTTTTTTATTGTGTTAGAATATGAACTCTGTTGCTACGACGCTTTTTATATGGAAACTGTAAAGGTTTTAATTAACCAAACAATAAATATTACTTACTCTTCAACCTCTCTGCCCCTAGGCGCAATGACCGGCATCGACATTGCGGCTGCTGCTGAAGCACAGACTTAGGGGGACCAAGCGTGCAGCTCAAAGTGAGAATAGGGCAAGGTTGGGTACCAGTGACCTGCAATCATTGCTTTCCAGAAAGTGAAGATTAGCAAGGTAGATCTTCATAGGGATGGAGACTTCTACAGAGCTCTAGGGAGGTTGGCTCTCCAACAGGTACAATCTGAGAAAGGGGCGTCATGAAACCCTGCTTTCAGTGGCCTGGCTAGATGTTCTGCCACCCAGGGTGGCTGCTAAGTTTTCTGCCCGTGTGCAGGTAAGAGCGGGGTGGCGGCCGACGGACGACCTGTTCTCGGGGCCGGGGGAATGGTGGTACATGACTCCCACCGCCCCCAAAAACATGCCGCCTAGGGAGGGACCGCATAGCTACGCCACTACCCGCTTTCACAGGTTAAGCAGGGGTGGTGTTGAAACCTATCATGTTTTTTGAGCTTGTTCTGTCTGCAGAAAAACGTTCATAAAGAAAGAAAGGGAAAACCATACCAGAGGTGGGAAGCCAATAACAGTAAAAGAGGCCTGAAAGGAGCAAAGATGAGAGAAAAAGAATGAAAGCATGTGCGGGGGCATAACTTCAATTGGTGCAGCACGTGCAGTTGCACCAGGGCCCAGAGGCTAAAGTAGCGCTTAACCCTGTTTATTGGTGTATTTTAGCAATCAAATAGTAACTGAGGGTCCATTTACTTCCTTACAGTGCAGCCCACAATACACTGGCTACGGTACTGAGAGTGTGAGAGTGTGAGAGAAAGGGCTTGAACGAATGAAACGAAGAACATATGAAAAGAAGAAAGGAACTGGGACAAGTAGGAAGGGCAAAAGCATGAAAAGATGGATGCAAGGGTGAAAGAATTGATGGATGAAATGTAAAACAACATTGCATTGGTGGGTGACAGATAGACTGGCTGGAATGGTGAAAGGCTGGATGAATGGGTAGATGGATGAATGGAAGTGTGGATGTATGGGTGAATGGATAAATGGAGGTTGAAAAGATGGACTGATGAAAAGGGATGTATGGATTGGAAAATGAATGAATGGCTGTGAGTGGAAGGGTTGAAGGATGGGTGGACGAGTGAAGATGAAAGGGTGGATAGACCGAATGATAAACGAAGGAAGGAACAAATGATGCTCGATAGACAGACGAAGGGCCCAAAAATAGTGTGAGTAAGGCTTTCTCGCTTCCCTCACCCCTGGGCATTAGCGATACGGATCAAGTAGAGGGGATATTTTAATTTTCTGGCTAGTCCCCTGATCAGAGATGTAACTGCCCCCTTCGAACAGAGGCACGGTCGCCATACCTCCTGTTTTACCAGGTTTCAGACGTACCGCCATCTTCCATGTATAGTGGTTCAGCAGTCTATAGAAGAAAGTACTTTTCTTTACAAGACCATGCGCTGCTTGGACCATGTTTGTTAATGGTATTCGCTTTATTCAGAGGCCACCCCACCTATCTGAGCGCCTCTAAGGCCACGCTGCTCCACCACCCTTAGGGTCAAGTGATAAAGGGGTGCACTTGGCGCTCAGTTTTGGTTCCAACAATCGGGGGATCCCAGATGGCAGCAGTAGAAGGCTCCTGTTGTTGAAACCGGGGACCAGGCAGGGTTGGAATGGGATTAGAAATTGGCCTGGACACACAAAAAAAATTTGACCACATTTGCATATTGCCTTTCCTCAAAACACTGCTTTGGTGAAGTTTTATAAACACCTGAAAACAAGTGAGGCCACTTCTGCTCAGGCCCCCTGCCCTCGCTCAGTATGCACACATTAATGGCCGACCCAGCGAGAGAAAGGGAGTGACACCTCTGCCCGTTGATAAAAGGGAAGTAATGGGCGCCCATCTGCCTCCAAAAAGACCACTCAGGCACCCACTGGGCCGCTGGAGGCATCGAACAACGCAGAAACCGCCCAAATCGGCCCCCAAGGCTGCCAAAAAAGCAGCCCATGGCTGGAACTTCGATACCGCCCCCTCGGGCATTTCCCGAGTGGCCGCCTTACCAATCCGACCCTGGGACTAGGACCCATTTCTCACGCACACATGAAGACCACGCGCAAACCCCATATACACAAACACTACATGCAAACACCATGCCCCATGCATAAACATATATGGGCATATACACACGCAGACACTATTAACACACAGGTACACAAAATACGCATCCAGGCGCACAGAGGTACACTACATGTAAAGACACGCCACAGGCACGTGCATTAGACAGACGTGCCACGTCCCCACGTCACTCTGTTGTTTATAGTTCATTACAAACAGAGGCAGTGAGTGCCCTGGGGAGGGCATGGGATATATCACGGATGTAATGTCTCGGGGGCACAGGGGGGCTATTAATCAGGAGTGTCGCCCACCCTCCACAGTAAGACTCTAACAAAGGTGGGGGGGGTGTCTGCAGCAATGCGGAAACCAGACACGGAAAGCGCCCAGGCCTGGCCGGGGTGATCCATAATACAACAGCGACAGGTGAATGAGACGGGAAGGTGAGAAGGAGGGAGAGGGGGGTGGATTTGTGAATGGCGCCTCGCTCTGCAGAGGGGGGAGAGAGAGAGAGCGCGCGCTGGAAGGCTAGAATCAATTACCTTTAACACAAATGAGCTCGGGAAATGAAGTTAAATAAAGGGGGGGGGCGCATTGCCTAGCCTTGGAAGCCACCTTCAGCAAGGGAGGCTGAGCCGGCGGTGGGGGGGACAGAAAGGGAGCTAACGAGTGTTTTGGCGCTGGGGGCCTCCCCTCCCCCACCCGGGCCGTGCGTGTGCGCGCAGCGCTCTCTGCAGCAGCGCTGGCTTCATTGCTATTCCGCACCTGCCTCCTGGTGCCAGGCTCGGGAGGGGGAGGACCCGGGCCGGCCCCCGGATGGATGACTTCATCCTTCCGCCTGCTGGGGTTTCTTTTATGATGCAGGAGTCTCCCAGACTGTTCCAAAGGCTGCCAGGGAAGGTACGCGGACCCATCGCGCTCTCCACCCTCCAGCAGCAGCGCGGAGCCTCGGAGGAGGACGCACAGGCACCCCCCGCCCCGGAGCGCAGGAGCCCGCCCCGCTCCATCTCCGCAGCGCAGGAGGACCGGACGCCTCTCCTCCCCGAGCCTTGACCCCATCATCCAGGCGCCATGTCCGAGATCCTGCCCTACTCCGAGGAGAAGATGGCGCGCTACGGCTCCGACGGCGACGGGCAGCTCTCCTTCAGCTGCCGCCTGCAGGACACCAGCTCCTTCTTCGGGGGCAACCAGCAGAAGCGGCCCCCCAAGCTGGGCCAGATCGGGAGGGCCAAGAGAGGTAAGGGCGCCTCGAAGCGCGGGGCGGGAGGCGCTAGGGCTGGTGCTCGCCTTGCAGCACCTGCGCTCCTAAAGCTTTTTTTTTTTGCATTGTACAATCTTGGGATTTTATTTTAAGTCCAACAGAAAATCCCCAGAACTGGGGCGTTTGGGTTTTACACTTAAAACAAAAAGGGAAAGCATCCATAATTGCGTTGGGATCACCCCGAGTGCATTGCTGCTTTGACAGATCTCTGAGGGGATGGATGAGAGGTGTCCGTGCAGCATTCTTCCCAGCTGGCGGTGCGCGTCCACGAGCAGCAACCTAGCAGCCGCCCGCGGGTAGAAGATGCTGGTGTCGGGGATACTAGAGCCGTCCTGGGCTAGAAAGATGCGGGTGCGCCTGTATCCCAGCATCCGCCCTGAGCTAGAAGATGCTGAAGTCCCTGCATCCTAGCAGCCATCCTGGGCTAGAAGATGCTGAAGTCCCTGCATCCTAGCAGCCATCCTGGGCTAGAAGATGCTGGCATACTGCAGCTGGCATCCTAGAAGCCGTCCTGGGCTAGAGGATACTGGTGTCGGGGATACTAGAGCCGTCCTGGGCTAGAAAGATGCGGGTGTGCCTGTATCCCAGCATCCGCCCTGAGCTAGAAGATGCTGAAGTCCCTGCATCCTAGCAGTCGTCCTGGGCTAGAAGATGCTGGCATACTGCAGCTGGCATCCTAGCAGCCGTCCTGGGCTAGAGGATACTGGTGTCCCTGCATCCAAGCAGCCACCCTGGGCTAGAAAGATGCGGGTGAGCCTGCATCCCAGCAGCCGTCCTAGGATGGAAGTTGCTGAAGTCCCTGCACCGTAGCAGCCATCCTGGTCTAGAAGATGCTGGTGTCTCTGCATCCTAGCAGCCTTCCTGGGCCAGAAGATGCTGGTGTCTTTGCATCCTACCATCGTCCTGGGCTAGAAGATGCTGGTGTACCGCATCCTAGCAGCCCGTCCTGGGCTAGAGGATACTTGTGTCCCTGCATCCTAGCAGCCATCCTGGGCTAGAAGATGCTGGCATACTGCAGCTGGCATCCTAGCAGCTGTCCTGGGCTAGAGGATACTGGTGTCCCTGCATCCAAGCAGCCACCCTGGGCTAGAAAGATGCGGGTGTGCCTGCATTCTAGCAGCCGTCCTGGGCTAGAGGATACTTGTGTCCCTGCATCCTAGCAGCCACCCTGTGTTGAACGATACTGATGTCCTTGCATCCGAGCAGCCGTCCTAGACTGGAAGATGCTGAAGTCCCTGCATCCTAGCACCATCGTCTCACTGTTCTCTTTATTGCAGGATTTCCCCTTACCTTCGCTCGATTCTGAGCGACGCGTAAAGAACACTACAGACAAGACATTGTTCTCCCCCTGTCCTACTTTGGTAATTCATCTGCCTCACCGCGGACTGAGTTCCCGTGCTGCTATGGGCTAAATTGCTCCCTTACACACCCCCTACCCCACGGTCCTCCACCTGCACCGGCAGCAATCTCTCAGTCATTCTGATTCTCCTGTCCTGATGATGATCCCTTAACCGCAGTTGAGGATCGAAACGTCGTCGACAACCACATCTTGACTCCAAACTCTTACTCATGATTAATGTGGAGCTTACGATTTTTGTCTCATTGTGACTACTGTAAATAATATATCACAAAAAAGTCACTATGCAGTTAAATGCCTGCAGTCAGGAAAACTTGTGATTTCCATAAACCTGTCACTTCCTGCTCACTGCATGATACTATATGCTGTTTCGTGTTTATTGAACGTAAATGAATACCATCTCTTCCATTTGCATAGTAACATTACACAACTCTAGTTATATTATCTCTAGTTATATTAGTCTTATAACGTCCCTGCATCCTAGCAGCCGTCCTGGATTGGAATATGCTGGTGTTTCTGCATCCTAGTAGCCCTCCTGGGTTAGATGACACTGAAGTCCTTGCATCCTAGCAGCCGGGCTGGAAGATGCTGACATCCCTGCATCCTAGCAGCTGTCCTAGGGTGGAAGATGCTGAAGTCCCTGCATCCTAGCAGCCATCCTAGACTGTAAGATCCTGAAGTCCCTGCATCCTAGCAGCCATATTAGACTGGAAGATGCTGAAGTCCTTGCATCCTAGCAGCTACCCTAGACTGGAAGATGCTGACGTCCCTGCAAACTAGCAGCCATCCTAGACTGGAAGATGCTGAAGTCCTTGCATCTTAGCAGCCATCTGAGGCTAGAAGATGCTGAAGTCCCTGCATCCTAGCAGCCATCCTAGACTGGAAGATGCTGATGTCCCTGCAGCCATCTGAGGCTGGAAGATGCTTGTGCCCCTGTATCCTAGCAGCCATTCTGGTCTATAAGATGCTGACATGCCTGCATCCTAGTAGCCGTCCTGGATTGGAAGATGATGAAGTCCCTGCATCCTAGCAGCTATAGTAGGCTGAAAGATGCTGAAGTCCCTGCATCTTAGGAGCCGTCTAAGGCTAGAAGATGCTGAAGTCCCTGCATCCTAGCAGCCATCCTAGACTGGAAGATGATGAAGTCCCTGCATCCTAGCAGCTATAGTAGGCTGAAAGATGCTGAAGTCCCTGCATCTTAGGAGCTGTCTAAGGCTAGAAGATGCTGAAGTCCCTGCATCCTAGCAGCTATCCTAGACTGGAAGATGCTGACATCCCTGACATCCCTGCTTCCTAGCAACCGTCCTAGGCTGGAAGATGCTGACGTCCCTGCTTCCTAGCAGCCGTCCTAGGCTGGAAGATGCTGACGTCCCTGCATCCTAGCAACCGTCCTAGGCTGGAAGATGCTGACGTCCCTGCTTCCTAGCAGCCGTCCTAGGCTGGAAGATGCTGACGTCCCTGCATCCTAGCAGCCGTCCTAGGCTGGAAGATGCTGACGTCCCTGCTTCCTAGCAGCCGTCTTAGGCTGGAAGATGCTGACGTCCCTGCTTCCTAGCAGCCGTTTTAGGCTGGAAGATGCTGACGTCCCTGCATCCTAGCAGCCGTCCTAGGCTGGAAGATGCTGACGTCCCTGCTTCCTAGCAGCCGTTTTAGGCTGGAAGATGCTGACGTCCCTGCATCCTAGCAGCCGTCCTAGGCTGGAAGATGCTGACGTCCCTGCTTCCTAGCAGCCGTTTTAGGCTGGAAGATGCTGACGTCCCTGCTTCCTAGCAGCCTTCCTAGGCTGGAAGATGCTGACGTCCCTGCAGCCATCTGAGGCTGGAAGATGCTTGTGCCTCTGCATCCTAGCAGCCCTCCTGGGTGAGAAGATGCTGCAGTTCCTGCACCCTAGCAGCCGTCGGAGGCTAGAAGTTGCTGGAAGCTTCTTTAGGGACATATGTCATGCACCTCTGCGGAGTGTGTGCGAGGCAGCAGCGCCTGCTGACAGGAGTCTCACCGCCCAGGAATCCAGGGCCCCTCTCCGGGGCGCCCTCCTCTCTCGTGCAGCGTCAGGCGGCCTCGAGCCCGCGTTTCTCGTAGACCCGTCTCACCTGCTATGTTATGTGCTATTGCTTTGTGTAGCGCACTAATCCCCCGATAGGGTATCCAGGCGCTAGTGATTTCATGTAGTGTGAGTAAGGCACATGCTATCTAGTTTGTTAGTGTATTGGTGCGGGCACTCGCGGTGGCGGTGTAGCGCATTGAGTATTGTAACATGGAAGAGAGGCGCTAAAAACCCTAGTGGCATAGAGGGTTCTGGAAGGACGGAGAGCGGGTGGATGGATGAATGCCCCGGAGATTGCCTGGGTGAAGGATTTGATTAGTTGGCGCGATGGACGGACGAGTGACTGGACAGAGGTCTCCAGTGATCAAGAAGATTGATGGACAGACATCATGGTTGCATATTGTCCTTGATAGGGACCGCTGTCTCTCATAACATCCCTGCCTCCCCAACGTGAAACGTGTGGTGGGAGGATAGAAAAATTACCACCAACAGGTGATAACGGGTATTGATTGACACTCGGATATTTTGATAGTTGGGTAAATACGTACTTGCAAACAGGGGCGGATAGCTTCTTTCTTTCCCCCCAAGGGCTGGTGGCTTCTTTCTTTCCCCCCAAGGGCTGATGGCTTCTTTCTTTCCCCCCAAGGGCTGATGGCTTCTTTCTTTCCCTCCAAGGGCTGATGGCTTCTTTCTTTTTCCCCAGTTGCGTATTCGAACTGGTTTAGTATGATGCATTAAACCGGTTCCAGATCCTCCAGTGGAAGTGTTTTATAGCGCTTCCTCGGACCCTGGCGCTCGGCGGATAGGCCGTGTTTGTATTACACACACACAGACACACGCGCGCACAGACACACCCTCACAAAGGCACACCATGCTTGCACAGACACACCATCACAAAGGCACACCCATGCCTTTAGAGACACACCCTCACAAAGGCACACTCATGCTTGCAGAGACACACCCTCACAAAGATGCACAGACTTGCTTGCAGAGACACACCCTCACAAAGGCACACCCATGCCTGTAGAGACACACCCTCACAAAGGCACACCCATGCTCGTAGACAACCCTCACAAAGGCACACCCATGCTTGTAGAGACACACCCTCACAAAGGCACACCCATGCTTGTAGAGACACACCCTCACAAAGGCACACCCAGGCTTGTAGAGACACACCCTCACAAAGGCACACCCATGCTTGTAGAGACACACCCTCACAAAGGCGCACCCATGCCTGTAGAGACACACTGTCACAAATGCACACACCCATGCTTGCAGAGACACACCCTCACAAAGGCACACCCATGCTTGCACAGACACACCGTCACAAAGGCACACCCATGCCTGTAGAGGCACACCCTCCCAAATGCACACCCATGCTTGCATAGACACACCCTCACAAAAGCACACCCATGCTTGTACAGACACAGCCTCACCAAGGCACACCCATGCCTGTAGAGACACACCCTCACAAAGGCACACCCATGCTCGTAGACAACCCTCACAAAGGCACACCCATGCTTGTAGAGACACACCCTCACAAAGGCACACCCATGCTTGTAGAGACACACCCTCACAAATGCACACCCATGCTTGCACAGCCACACCATCACAAACGCACACCCATGCCTGTAGAGGCACACCCTCACAAATGCACACCCATGCTTGCAGAGACACACCCTCACAAAGGCACACCCATGTTTGTAGAGACACACCCTCACAAAGGCACACCCATGCTTGCACAGCCACACCATCACAAACGCACACCCATGCCTGTAGAGGCACACCCTCACAAATGCACACCCATGCTTGCAGAGACACACCCTCACAAAGGCACACCCATGTTTCTAGAGACACACCCTCACAAAGGCACACCCATGCTTGCACAGCCACACCATCACAAACGCACACCCATGCCTGTAGAGGCACACCCTCACAAATGCACACCCATGCTTGCAGAGACACTCCCTCACAAAGGCACACCCATGTTTGTAGAGACACACCCTCAGAAAGGCACACCCATGCTTGTAGAGACACACCCTCACAAAGGCACACCCATGCTTGTAGAGACACACCCTCGCAAAGGCACACCCATTCTTGTAGAGACACACCCTCACAAAGGCACACCCATGCTTGTAGAGACACACCCTCGCAAAGGCACACCCATGCTTGTAGAGACACACCGTCACAAAGGCACACACCCATGCTTTAGAGACAAACTCTCACAAAGGCACACCCATGCTTGCACAGACACACCCTCACAAAGGCACACACATGCTTGTAGAGACACACCCTCACAAATGCACACACCCATTCTTGTAGAGACACACCCTCGCAAAGAAACACCCATTCTTGTAGAGACACACCCTCACAAAGGCACACCCATGCTTGCACAGACACACCCTCTCAAAGATGCACAGATTTGCTTGCAGAGACACACCCTCACAAAGATGCACAGATTTGCTTGCAGAGACACACCCTCACAAAGGCACACCCATGCTTGCAGAGACACACCCTCACAAAGGTGCACACCCATGCTTGTAGAGACACACCCTCACAAAGATGCACAGATTTGCTTGCAGAGACACACCCTCACAAAGGCACACCCATGCTTGAACAGACACACCCTCACAAAGGCACACCCGTGCCTGTAGAGACACACCCTCACAAAGGCACACCCATGCTTGCAGAGACACACCCTCACAAAGGCACACCCATGCTTGTAGAGACACACCGTCACAAATGCACACACCCATGCTTGCACAGACACACCCTCATAAATGCACACCCATGCTTGTAGAGACACACCCTCACAAAGGCACACCCATGCTTGCAGAGACACACCCTCACAAAGGCACACCCATGCTTCAACAGACACACCCTCACAAAGGCACACCCATGCTTGCACAGACACACCCTCACAAAGGTGCACACCCATGCTTGCACAGACACACCCTCACAAAGATGCACAGACTTGCTTGCAGAGACACACCCTCACAAAGGCACACTCATGCTTGTAGAGACTCACCGTCACAAAGGCACACCCATGCTTGCAGAGACACACCCTCACAAAGGCACACCCATGCTTGAACAGACACACCCTCACAAAGGCACACCCATGCCTTCAGAGACACACCCTCACAAAGGCACACCCATGCTTGCACAGACACACCCTCACAAAGGCACACCCATGCCTTTAGAGACACACCCTCACAAAGGCACACTCATGCTTGTAGAGACACACCCTCACAAAGGCACACTCATGCTTGCAGAGACACACCCTCACAAATTCACACCCATGCCTGTAGAGACACACCGTCACAAATGCACACACCCATGCTTGCGGAGACACACCCTCACAAAGGCACGCCCATGCTTGTAGAGACACACCCTCACAAAGGTGCACACCAATGCTTGTAGAGACACATCCTCACAAAGGCACACACCCGTGCTTGCACAGACACACCCTCACAAATGCACACCCATGCTTGTAGAGACACACCCTCACAAAGGCACACCCATGCTTGCACAGACACACCATCACAAACGCACACCCATGCCTGTAGAGGCACACCCTCACAAATGCACACCCATGCTAGTACAGACACACCCTCACAAAGGCACACCCATGCTTGCACAGCCACACCATCACAAACGCACACCCATGCCTGTAGAGGCACACCCTCACAAATGCACACCCATGCTTGCAGAGACACACCCTCACAAAGGCACACCCATGCTTGTAGAGACACACCCTCACAAAGGCACACCCATGCTTGTAGAGACACACCCTCGCAAAGAAACACCCATTCTTGTAGAGACACACCCTCACAAAGGCACACCCATGCTTGCACAGACACACCCTCACAAAGATGCACAGATTTGCTTGCAGAGACACACCCTCACAAAGATGCACAGATTTGCTTGCAGAGACACACCCTCACAAAGGCACACCCATGCTTGCAGAGACACACCCTCACAAAGGTGCACACCCATGCTTGTAGAGACACACCCTCACAAAGATGCACAGATTTGCTTGCAGAGACACACGCTCACAAAGGCACACCCATGCTTGAACAGACACACCCTCACAAAGGCACACCCGTGCCTGTAGAGACACACCCTCACAAAGGCACACCCATGCTTGCAGAGACACACCCTCACAAAGGCACACCCATGCTTGTAGAGACACACCGTCACAAATGCACACACCCATGCTTGCACAGACACACCTTCATAAATGCACACCCATGCTTGTACAGACACACCCTCACAAAGGCACACCCATGCTTGCAGGGACACACCCTCACAAAAGCACACCCATGCTTCAACAGACACACCCTCACAAAGGCACACCCATGCTTGCACACACACCCTCACAAAGGTGCACACCCATGCTTGCACAGACACACCCTCACAAAGATGCACAGACTTGCTTGCAGAGACACACCCTCACAAAGGCACACTCATGCTTGTAGAGACACACCCTCACAAAGGCACACCCATGCTTGCAGAGACACACCCTCACAAAGGCACACCCATGCTTGAACAGACACACCCTCACAAAGGCACACCCATGCCTTCAGAGACACACCCTCACAAAGGCACACCCATGCTTGCACAGACACACCCTCACAAAGGCACACCCATGCCTTTAGAGACACACCCTCACAAAGGCACGCTCATGCTTGTAGAGACACACCCTCACAAAGGCACACTCATGCTTGCAGAGACACACCCTCACAAATGCACACCCATGCCTGTAGAGGCACACCGTCACAAATGCACACACCCATGCTTGCAGAGACACACCCTCACAAAGGCACGCCCATGCTTGTAGAGACACACCCTCACAAAGGTGCACACCCATGCTTGTAGAGACACATCCTCACAAAGGCACACACCCATGCTTGCACAGACACACCCTCACAAAGGCACACCCATGCTTGTAGAGACACACCCTCACAAAGGCACACCCATGCTTGTAGAGACACACCCTCGCAAAGAAACACCCATTCTTGTAGAGACACACCCTCACAAAGGCACACCCATGCTTGCACAGACACACCCTCACAAAGATGCACAGATTTGCTTGCAGAGACACACCCTCACAAAGATGCACAGATTTGCTTGCAGAGACACACCCTCACAAAGGCACACCCATGCTTGCAGAGACACACCCTCACAAAGGTGCACACCCATGCTTGTAGAGACACACCCTCACAAAGATGCACAGATTTGCTTGCAGAGACACACGCTCACAAAGGCACACCCATGCTTGAACAGACACACCCTCACAAAGGCACACCCGTGCCTGTAGAGACACACCCTCACAAAGGCACACCCATGCTTGCAGAGACACACCCTCACAAAGGCACGCCCATGCTTGTAGAGACACACCGTCACAAATGCACACACCCATGCTTGCACAGACACACCTTCATAAATGCACACCCATGCTTGTACAGACACACCCTCACAAAGGCACACCCATGCTTGCAGGGACACACCCACACAAAAGCACACCCATGCTTCAACAGACACACCCTCACAAAGGCACACCCATGCTTGCACACACACCCTCACAAAGGTGCACACCCATGCTTGCACAGACACACCCTCACAAAGATGCACAGACTTGCTTGCAGAGACACACCCTCACAAAGGCACACTCATGCTTGTAGAGACACACCCTCACAAAGGCACACCCATGCTTGCAGAGACACACCCTCACAAAGGCACACCCATGCTTGAACAGACACACCCTCACAAAGGCACACCCATGCCTTCAGAGACACACCCTCACAAAGGCACACCCATGCTTGCACAGACACACCCTCACAAAGGCACACCCATGCCTTTAGAGACACACCCTCACAAAGGCACGCTCATGCTTGTAGAGACACACCCTCACAAAGGCACACTCATGCTTGCAGAGACACACCCTCACAAATGCACACCCATGCCTGTAGAGACACACCGTCACAAATGCACACACCCATGCTTGCAGAGACACACCCTCACAAAGGCACGCCCATGCTTGTAGAGACACACCCTCACAAAGGTGCACACCCATGCTTGTAGAGACACATCCTCACAAAGGCACACACCCATGCTTGCACAGACACACCCTCACAAATGCACACCCATGCTTGTAGAGACACACCCTCACAAAGGCACACCCATGCTTGCACAGACACACCATCACAAATGCACACACCGTGCTTCCACAGACACACCATCACAAAGGCACACCCATGCTTGCAGAGACACACCTTCACAAAGGCACACCCATCCTTGTAGAGACACACCCTCTCAAAGGCACACCCTCACAAAGGCACACCCATGCCTTTAGAGACACACCCTCACAAAGGCACACTCATGCTTGCAGAGACACACCCTCACAAAGGCACACCCATGCCTGTAGAGACACACCGTCACAAATGCACACACCCATGCTTGCAGAGACACACCCTCACAAAGGCACACCCATGCTTGTAGAGACACACCCTCACAAAGGCACACACCCGTGCTTGCAGAGACACCCTCACAAATGTACACCCAATCTTGTAGAGACACATCCTCGCAAAGGTGCACACCCATGCTTGCAGACACACCCTCACAAAGGCACACCCATGCTTGTAGAGACACATCCTCGCAAAGGTGCACACCCATGCTTGCAGACACACCCTCACAAAGGCACACCCATGCTTGTAGAGACACATCCTCACAAAGGCACACACCCGTGCTTGCACAGACACACCCTCACAAATGCACACCCATGCTTGTAGAGACACACCCTCACAAAGGCACACCCATGCTTGCACAGACACACCCTCACAAATGCACACCCATGCTTGTAGAGACACACCCTCACAAAGGCACACCCATGCTTGCACAGACACACCCTCACAAATGCACACCCATCCTTGTAGAGACACACCCTCTCAAAGGCACACCCATGCTTGCAGAGACACACCCTCACAAAGCCACACACCTGTGCTTGTAGAGACCCACCCTCACAAAGGCACACACATGCTTGTAGAGACACACCCTCGCAAACGCACACCCATGCTTATAGAGACACACCCTCAAGAAGCACACAACAATGCTTGCAGAGACACACCCTTAGACAGGCAAACCCATGCTTGCAGTGACACACCCTCACAAAAGCGAGGCACACCCATGCTTGCAGAAACACACCCTCACAAAGACACACCCATGCCTGTAGAGGCACACCCTCACAAAGGCACACCCATGCTTGCAGAGACACACCCTCACAAAGGCGCACACACATGCTTGTAAAGACACACTCTCTCAAAGGCACACCAATGCTTGCAGAGAAACACCCTCACAAAGGCACACCCATCCTTGTAGAGACACACCCTCACAAAGGCACACCCGTGCCTGAAGTGGCACACCCTCACAAAGGCACACACATGCTTGTAGAGACACACCCTCACAAAGGCACACCCTTGCCTGTAGAGTCACACCCTCACAAAGTTGCACACCCATGCTTGCAGATACATACCCTCACAAAGTCACACACATGCTTGTAGAGACACACCCTCCCACTGGTGCACACCCGTGCTTGTAGAGACACACCCTCACAAAGGCACACCCATGCTTGCAGAGACACACCCTCACAAAGGCACACCCATGCTTGCACAGACACACCCTCACAAAGGCACACCTATGCTTGCACAGACACACCCTCACAAAGGCGCACATACGTGCACGTACAGACACACCCTCACAAAGACATACCCATGTTTGCAGAGACAAACCCTCACAAAGGCACACACATGCTTGTAGAGACACACTCTCACATAGCAACACACACCCATGCTTGTAGAGACACAACCTCACAAAGGCGCACACCCATGCTTGTAGAGACACACTCTCACAAAGGCACACCCATGCTTGCAGAGACACAACCTCACAAAGGCGCACACCCATGCTTGTAGAGACACACCCTCACAAAGGCACACCCATGCTTGCAGAGACACACCTTCACAAAGGCACACCCATGTTTGCAGAGACACACCCTCACTAAGGCACACCCATGCTTGTAGAGACACACCCTCACTAAGGCACACCCATGCTTGTAGAGACACACCCTCACAAAGGCACTCCGAGCTTGTAGAGACACACCCTCACAAAGGCACACACATGCTTGTAGAGACTCACCCTCACAAATGCACACACATGCTTGCAGAGACACACCTTCACAAATGCACACCCCTGCCTCTAGAGACACACCCTCACAAAGGCGCACACTCGTGCATGCATGGACACACCCTCACAAACGCACACCCTTGCTTGCAGAGGCAAACCCTCACAAAGGCACTCCCGTGCTTGTAGTGACACATCCTACAAAAAGGCACACACATGCATGTAGAGACACACCCTCAGAAATGCACACCCATGCTTGTAGAGACACACCCTCACAAATGCACACCCATGCTTGTAGACACACCCTCACAAAGGCACACCCATGCTTGTAGAGACACTCCCTCACAAAGGCACACCCATGCTTGTAGAGACACACCCTCACAAAGGCACACACATGCATGTAGAGACACACCCTCACAAATGCACACCCATGCTTGTAGAGACACACCCTCACTGAGGCACACCCATGCTTGTAGAGACACACCCTCACAAAGGCACACCCATGCTTGCAGAGACACACCTCACAAATGCACACCCATGCCTGTAGAGTCACACCCTCACAAAGGAGCACACTCATGCGTGCACAGACACACCCTCACACCCATGCTTGCAGAGACACACCCTCACAAATGCACAGCCATGCTTGTAGAGAGACACCCTCAGAAAGGCACACACTTGTGCGTGCACAGACACACCCTCACAAATGCACACCTGTGCTTGTAGAGACACACCCTCGCAAACGCACACCCATGCTTATAGAGACACACCCTCACACAGATGCACACACATGCTTGTAGAGACACAACCTCACAGAGGCACACAACAATGCTTGCAGAGACACACCCTTAGAAAGGCACACCCATGCTTGCAGTGACACACCCTCACAAAATCACACCCATGCTTGCAGAAACACACCCTCACAAAGACACACTCATGCCTGTAGAGGCACACCCTCACAAAGGCACACCCATGCTTGCAGAGACACACCCTCACAAAGGCACACCCATGTTTGTAGACACACCCTCACAAAGGCACACCCATGATTGTAGAGACACACCCTCACAAAGGCACACCAATGCTTGTACAGACACACCCTCGCAAAGGCACACCCGTGTCTGTAGTGACACACCCTCACAAAGACACACCCATGCCTGTAGAGGCACACCCTCACAAAGGCACACCCATGCCTTTAGAGACACACCCTCACAAAGGCACACACCCATGCTTTAGAGACACACCCTCACAAAGGCACACCAATGCTTGTACAGACACACCCTCGCAAAGGCACACCCATTCTTGTAGAGATACACCCTCACAAAGGCACACCCATGTGTGTACAGACACACCATCACAAAGGCACACCCATGCTTGTACAGACACACCCTCACCAAGGCACACCCATGCCTGTAGAGACACACCCTCACAAAGGCACACCCATGCTTGTACAGACACACCCTCACCAAGGCACACCCATGCCTGTAGAGACACACCCTCACAAAGGCACACGCATGCTCGTAGACAACCCTCACAAAGGCACACCCATGCTTGTAGAGACACACCCTCACAAAGGCACACCCATGCTTGTAGAGACACACCCTCACAAAGGCACACCCATGCTCGTAGACAACCCTCACAACGGCACACCCATGCTTGTACAGACACACCCTCACCAAGGCACACCCATGCCTGTAGAGACGCACCCTCACAAAGGCACACCCATGCTTGTAGAGACACACCGTCACAAAGGCACACACCCATGCTTTAGAGACAAACTCTCACAAAGGCACACCCATGTTTGTACAGACACACCCTCACAAAGGCACACACATGCTTGTAGAGACACACCCTCACAAAGACGCACACCCATGCTTGTAGAGACACACCCTCACAAAGGCACACCCATGCTTGCACAGACACACCCTCACAAAGGCACACCCATGCTTGTAGAGACACACCCTCACAAAGGCACACCCATGCTTGTAGAGACACACCCTCACAAAGGCACACCCATGCTTGTAGAGACACACCCTCACAAAGGCACACCCATGCTTGTACAGGCACACCCTCACAAAGGCACACCCATGTTTGTAGAGACACACCCTCACAAAGGCACACCTATGCTTGTACAGACACACCCTCACAAAGGCACACCCATGCTTGTAGAGACACACCCTCACAAAGACGCACACCCATGCTTGTAGAGACACACCCTCACAAAGGCACACCCATGCTTGTACAGACACACCCTCACAAAGGCACACCCATGCTTGCACAGACACACCCTCACAAAGACGCACACCCATGCTTGTAGAGACACACCCTCACAAAGGCACACCCATGCTTGCACAGACACACCCTCACAAAGGCACACCCATGCTTGCACAGACACACCCTCACAAAGACGCACAGTTATTTTCTATGAATGGATTAAAGCTGGTGATTAAGTCACCAAGTCGATTCATCAGGGGAGAGCGTGGTAAAGGGTATCATAGTATAATACTGCATAAGGCGCTTAGAAGCCCTGCGGAGGATCAGTGGTGAGCTATAGTCCGTCAAAGACGCACACCAGCCGAGACCTGACAGTGACCCGGTTACAGACCGGCTGGGGGAGGGGGACCCCACTGCTGCAGGGAGGGCTGTGGTAGGCGTCCTTAAACTGTGAACCTATTATGATAAGACACACTCATGATATCGACGTATTGCGATATCAGTCATGTGTGATATCTCCATGTTGAGGTATCTGCCTATCGTGATAATATTGCAATATCAGTCGTGGGTGATATCTCCATGTTGAGGTATCTGCCCATCGTGATAATATTGCAATATCAGTCGTGTGTGATATCTCCATCTTGAGGTATCTGCCTATCGTGATAATATTGTGATATCAGTTGTGTGTGATATCTCCATGTTGAGGTATCTGCCCATCGTGATAATATTGCAATATCATTAGTGTGTGATATCTCCATCTTGAGGTATCTGCCTATCGTGATAATATTGTGATATCAGTTGTGTGTGATATCTCCATGTTGAGGTATCTGCCTATCGTGATAATATTGCGATATCATTCATGTGTGATCTCTCCATCTTGAGGTATCTGCCTATCGTGATAATATTGTGATATCAGTTGTGTGTGATATCTCCATGTTGAGGTATCTGCCCATCGTGATAATATTGCAATATCATTAGTGTGTGATATCTCCATCTTGAGGTATCTGCCTATCGTGATAATATTGCGATATCAGTCGTGTGTGACATCTCCATGTTCAGGTATCTGCCTATCGTGATAACAATCTGTTGTTGTAGCATTGCCCCTTTGCTGTGATATCAAAATATTAAGATAGAAAACGATTGTGATATTTGTTTGTTACAATAATATTGTGCCCTGTCAATTCAATTCCAACTTTATTAAATCTAAATAAATTAGACCATAAAAGTACAATAAAAGGTACATAAAATGAATCAAAATTACGATCAACCGCAGCTTCAAAAATCATTTGCACAGTCGTCGCACTCTGTCACACCCCACTTTAACACTCACGTAATGTTGTTACATACTCTAATGAGAACTGAGGGAAGGGAGGGAAAACTGAAACCTTATCTAAGGATTCACTATGCAATCCTACCAAACTACTTGTTAAATTAATTCATTCTTCTATACTTTCTTGTAACAACCGTTAAAACATAGCTGAATATATACATTTTATAATATTAAAAAATGTTTTAAAAAACAAGTTAATTAGCCTCTTACTGGAGGCGAGTTCATGCGGTGATGCGTGCGGTGACTGGTGTGGCTCTGCCGGCGGAGGCCCGGCGTTGTCTGTTGAATGTGTGGGGCCCCACGGATTATAATAATGCTCAAACCCAATGGGTTACCCTGGGGAATATGGTGGCGAAGCGGGACATAGCCCAGAAGTGGGGGGCCCCTTCGCCCCCCTCTGTGGAACTATGGAAGACCATTATGGATTGGTGCATGGTCCGTGAGAAGACAGTGTATGTGGCCAGGGTTAAGCCTAGGAGGTGGAACACGGTTTGGGGGGCATGGAATGAATATAGGGGTGATATCTGCCTACCTCCCGACGCTGACCCACTGGAAGCTCGACTTTCCCCCTAGCCCTCACTTCCAACCTACTTGTTGTTCCACTGACATCCTGACTCTTTTTCCCCCGTTGTCGTCTAATTTACACAGCTTAGTTGCACTTTGTGGGCTTATGACCCCGCCCAACCCCTGGAACTGGGTGTTGTCGCTTTCGTACTTTTCCTTGCCTCTTTACCCTTTTTTAGTGTTTCTTTAGGTTGTTATCTTATAGGTTTAATGTTACCGTATTATAAAATTAAACCTGATACGATTTTTCAACCTGTACTGTGTACACCATGTATCCGTCTCTTATAATGCTGCCCAGACTCTGGGATGTAAGGCTGAATAGCTGTGTGCCTTGACTTTCAAATAAAGGTTTTCCAAAAAAAAAAAAAAAAAAGTTAATGGTGCATTGTGAGGTAATTGATTAATCTGGATAAAGCATTACAAAGAAACAATCATAAAGGCTAAACAATTTAATTTCTTGCGTCAAACAGCCCACTAAAAGCTTGACATTCCACAGCAAATCTCTGGCTGTGATTGTAGTAAGAGATAAGCAGGGGGCTTTGTGTAAATTGTTGTTTTTTATAAAGGGTAGGATATGACGGTTTCTCATAGTACATCATGCATTGTGCTCTGTGCCATCGTGTTATCACACGGATAATTTGCTAAATTTGTTGTCCAATTCTGTCTTTTGTGATAAGGACACAGTTAGATACCACCCTGTTCAATTTCACAATATGCAGCTATAGTAAGAGCAGCCCATCGAGCTGTCGAGGTTTTGCATAATGCCCTGCAAAATGTATCTATCGCGATTTATGCCTATCGCGATAGCATCCTGTTGAAGTATGGACAAAATATATCGCACACAATGCACAGTCCAGGCTGCAATGGGACAACCCTGAAGCAGAAATGGAGAATATTTAGTAAAACAGATCACAACGACCACAATGTGTGCACAAGAGGGTGCACAAGAGGCTTATACAACAAGAAGGGGGATCGGGAGCCTTTTTCCCACTTGTGCGTAAATCTACCGGGCACTGTTGAAGCCTGGGGACCATAATTATTGGGTAGATCCAGGTTGTAATAAGGTACTTTTTGAGTAATAGACATTACTTGTGAGCGCAATTTCGTATGCCTTTTACTAAGGTCCTGAAGAATCGCAAGTTTATTGAACCCACAGCGAGAAACATGTTGACCCACACGTTCTAACAAGGACACCACCACGCGAGTGATTTTCCTTGGGCGAGTGCCTTGTACACTGTTTTTAGTTAGGGTAGGAGACCCCCAGAATAAAGTTTGTCCTTCTAGGTACTCCCAATCCTATTTTAAATCACTGCACCACATCTGCACTGTCCTGGCCCCACACCCGCACTTCACCAAAAGGCAGTTGGATAGAAGATCTCCGACAAAGTGCCCCTATTTTAGGGACCTCGTTGGATATTGCACCGCCGACCCAACGAGGCGCAGCCCAAATGATGAAGCATGACACTTGAACGGGTGTGTGAGGGCATTACATCCAACAATGCCTCAAAGTCGTACTCACTTCAGCCGAAATGAGTATAGTTTATTTTGCAGTTGCAGTAAACATAAGTATCAAAGACAATTTTCAAAGATGTATACTAAACATTAACTCTATAAGCAGTTTATACGTGACTCAGTGAACCCTAGTGAAGTGATCATAACCTAACAGTGCTTTTCAAAATACATGATAGAAGGGGGAATTGTGGTTATTGGTAGTAATAGAAGGGGAGCTCGACTTAGAGACACTGTG